>NW_028185261.1:9050995-9089075 GCF_003343005.1 Rhea americana
GAGGTGGCGGCCGCCGCGCCGAGCGGGCTGCGGCTCTGCGTTACCTTTCGAAGAGCAGCCGGATCATGAAGATGCAGAAGGCGAGGGGGAAGGCGAGGTAGAGATCCTCCGCCTGCGGGAAGGTGGCTTCCTCCGTGCTCTTCAGGTCCGCCCAGGTGACATTGTGCGGCAGCCAGAACCGCTCGTTCCAGAACCAGGCGAGGATCCCTGCCATCTTTGCTTTGTCTGCCGCGGCGCCCCCCGMGCCGCCCGCCTCCCTCGCCGCGGCGAGGCGCGTGCGAGCGGCTGCCGGCGAAGAGAAGGACGGAGGCGTGTGTCAGCCCCGCAGCCGCCGGCGGTGCGTTAGGCGGGCTGCTCGCCACGAGGGCGCCCGAAACGGCCCGCGGGGCGCCGCGAGCCGCCAGCCCGCAAGAAGATCTGGCGTGATGAACCGCCAGAAATAGCGCGGCTCCATCAAGCAAGGGCCGCCTGGTGCGGTGGCGCTTCTACCACAACCAGGCTTGTCCGCAGCAGCTTGCTGCATCCAGCTCGAGCGCCGGCCTCCAGCTCAGTGCTGGCTTAGCATAAAAACTAAACAGGCCCTGATGCTGTGCTTCCCATTATCGCCTCCTCTGGCTCCAATATTCCGTCCCACGGTTAAGCAAGACTTAGAGTGTGTTACTTCCGGAGATCTCTAAATCATGGKGAGCCTGGAGAAGGTGCCACTATTTTTAAAAGCAGATGGTCGCAATGAAAAGCCTCCCACTTCTGAACTCTGCAAAACCACCGGGTATGCTGCGATATCAGCTGCCAGAGCCCGAACCTGAGTTCCTGCACTAAGACAGGTGAGAGGAGTATTGCACATTGCAGTCTCCCCCTGAGGCATTTAAATGGAGGTTTGACTGTTCTAGGTGAAAAGACCCACTGAAACATTTAGTGACTTGATCACATGCATTTACAGCAAACAAGTGTAAATGAGGCATGGAAGAGTGTCAGAGAACACACCACTGATCACCAGCAAAACAGGTTAGGGCTACAGCTACGCACTCTCTAATGAAAACCTTTTTATATAGCTATTTACTTTCAGTTACTTATCTCGCTGCCCAGTCACAGTAGAGGCAAATTACATGTAGTTTTCATTTTCCTATAAGCATTCTCCTCTCCTCTCTATCTATGGCTCAGGTTTGTCATGTCTACATCCAGAAGAAAATTACAGTTGTCTCCACTAGACTTTACAGCAAAGATGACTGATGTGCTTTAGCATAGCCTTTGCCTCTGGACTATAGACATGGTGTTCTAGGCCCAGATAAAATTGCTTCCAGTAGATATACTGGTCCTGAAACATCACTATTTTTTCTGCACTGCCACTTTATTTTGGATGACTTTGATTTTCTCCCCTGAATCATCATGCTCTCTGTTGGCTACTTAATACTCAGAGAAGCTGACTTCTGCAGAAGGCGTACTCCTGAATTTTATCATCCTGCTTTTATATTTTCTGCTGGCTTGCTGTTTTTCCCTGACTCTACTTGTCCTTACTGAAAAATTGATTACAGAGCTCCTCACATCTGTGCTGACATCTCTGCGATGAAGAAGATTCTAAGGTAAACACACACAAGCCTGACAGTATGAAAAGTGGTATACAGATTTAAATGAAACAAACCATTTCTGTATATGAAGAGAACTTCCATCTAGGACATCTGAGGAAGCTTCAGGGAATGCTTTGACAGGATATCTGAGGTGAATACAGGTGAATCTGCCATTGGATATTTCTGTTTTATTGCTGAGTCAACTTCCTAAATATCTTTAAACACTCTAATTCATTTCTTGTGTTTGCTTTGTGGAGAGGGAGAAAAGAGCTGGTAGCTGCAGACTATTCCATAGACACCTAGTCCTTGCAATAAAAAGAAGTATGGGCTGTAGCACCACCATCAGATGTGCTTGCCCCAGTTTCTTCCAGAACTGGTTAGTGTAGCACTCACTGCCTGTGCCCATTTGAGCCCTGATAGCCGCTCTAATCCCCAGTGGTCCTATACATGCTCATCTCAGAATATTGCTATGCATCTCTGACACAAGCAATCTGTCAAAATTCAGAGCTCTGTTGTGATTATAGTTTGGAGGGGAAACTGATGCTGGGACCTGTATGCCTTCTTTACTTTAAAATAATGATTTTCTGAGTGTAAAAGAGCAATTCTTTGCACAAATAAGTCAACAAGACTTTGTTTTAGCCAGTGTCCAGACCAAAACTTGACTAGCTAATATTTCTCCCCTCTTGCTTATTTTTGTAGCTATATATTATACTTTTCCAATCTAGAACTCCCCGTTGTTCATTTTCCAACTCTGTTTCACGAACACCTAAACTGTCTGTCTCCTACACATACTTACATGCCTCTCTTCAATTACAATACACAAATCATTCAAATCTTTCCAGTTTCAGAAAGCACTTGCATAAACTTKTCTTAAATGGAGATATGTGTATGTGTTCTCAGGATGACATTAGAGGCATAAACTTTGAATTCTATTGATGAAAAGCTCTTTAGATATTTAAATAGCTCACAATGTGTAGACAATCATTTGCTGTATTAATGGTAATTGTGTTGAGAAGAAACTTAATCAGATAATTGGTATCACTATTCTGCACTTTTTTGCCCCCCAAATATTTCAGTATTCCAATGAGTTTAGAAAGTACTTTCAACATATGTCAGTTTTCAATACTTAAGTAGCTATTTCCCAGCAATTTCTGAGGCTCATAAGCATGGATGCTTGGTATTGCTTATGTACAGATATATGAAAGAAATGTATCTTTCAAAAGTGGATCTAGCAACAACAATAATAATATGATGAATAAGAGATTAATTCCTGCTGAATAATTAGCATAATTGACTTTTGTGTCAAATGAAAATTACCTTAGGACAACAGATGTCTTAAGTATGTCTGAGAAAAAATGACATTTCAGAAACATTTGGGAGGAAGATCAATTAGAAACTTTTAATTTAATTCAAATTGTAGGAGCAATTATGTAAAAGTGGCCAAGAGAAGACTATGAAATGAGAATGCCTGAATCTTGTGGTGCTTTGGAAAGAGGTGTTAACAGGATCATTCTTCTTTTCTCCAAAATTGTTGTATCACAAAAGGGAGTCCAGTAGTCTTTAAAAAAGAGTGGTTTCATTTGTGGCCTCATACTGTAAAGCAAATTACTTCCAGAAGGTRTTAAAACTTGGTAAAAAAAATATAAAGAGGTAAAAATATTTCCTCAGAAGCATCAACTGAAGCACTCTGCACACATTGAAGTATACAAGATTTAAAAATAATGAAGCAAAAATATACATGCAAATTCCCAAAAGGTTACTGAACTTCCATTTTATTCTAAAAAGAGAAGGACAAAATGGATGGACTGCACATCATCAGTTTGAGACCTTAACCAACCAGCATAGAGGCTATTCGAAAACAAAGGACTTAGTGGTGTATGTCTTGTTTGTTGTAGCACCAAGAAGCCAGGTTAGATCTCAGACACAAAAGTAAAGGTTCCCGAACTTTAGGAATAATATTATTTTTCTCAGTGTAACAAAATTCCTCCTTAAAGTTTAGACAAGTTTATTAAGTGCATCTTCACATGGTGGAAGACTTCCTCTGTCCACCAGCCCCCCTCTTCCACAGACATGAACTTTCAATAGCCTCTTCATATTAAATTAGGAGATAGCTACTACTTCCTCACAGCCACTGTGAAACTGCATTCTAGAGATTCAGATACCCACCTCAGGCTTCATTAGGAGCTCAAATATTACTCAGTGTAGGTCAAAGATCAAAATAAAGCATGTGAGACTTTACAGTGTAGATATGTTTAATACAACAATTTAAGAAAGTTTTCAGGAAATTCTAAGTTTGTTTTTTATCAACATCACACTGCTTGAAATACGCAGTGGTTTATGGTGTCTTAGTCACACAGACTTAAACCCACACACATGCAAAGCAAAGAYTACAAGTAAAAATAAGCAATATTTAGTCATTAGTCTAAGATAATAGGAGAGGTGTTTTAAATAGTGGGACACAGAATATCAGTTGACCAGGATAATGTTCCAGGTACTACATAGATTACATAGAAAAGAAACATGTTGGGACCCAGAGAGCTGTTCAGCATGGAAATGCTATTTAAAGTTTACAAGAACCACATTCATGCTGCAAAAATGACTTGAGTTAAAAGTTTGTAACGAAGTTTTAGAGGCTTCTTGGAAAGGATATCAAGCAGGAATCTTTTCCACTGTGCAGGGCTCAAAAGCAACTTGACTACTTAACAGTGGGTAATAGCCTGCTTTTTTTTTTTTTTTTTTTTTTTTTTGTTTACTTATGCATCTGCAGTAAATAGGAGTGAGTATTGCATCTTCAAATTGCTGAGAGTGAGGAGTTTGGTAATGAATATTGTTAGTGCATCTGAGCCATATTGCTGACCATCTGGAAAAGTTCCTCAACCAAGAAAAGGAAAAACTGCAGCAAAACCTAGTGATTTTAAAGGATTGCTAAAAAATTGAAAGCAATAGGCCAAAGTCATTTCATTTCATTTARTCTGGTGTCAATTCTGGAGTAATGTCTGAAGTAATGATCAGAATCTGGACCAGTCCATTTAATGGACTGGGTAGTATATGGACTAATAATGCAATACTCTGAGACAGACTTTGTTTTACAAATCTGAACTAGGTTGTTAATCACCAAAAGAGATGGCTTTGCCTGACCTATGTGAAAGTAGTTGTGCCAATCCAATTTCTTTAGGCCTGTATCATTAGGCCACAAACTAGCAATGTGTCCAGCAGAAGGGCCAAAAACTGACAGGCTGCTTTGCTCCCCCCTGGGGAGGGTGGGGGATATCTGCATGAGAGAAGTGGCAGTGTGAGGTTAGGCTTGCATGCTTCTAACACTACCAGCTCGTCCCAACAGCTGTGGCGTCTTCCGGTTTCTGGTGCTGTTAGTTTTGCCAGGTTTTCTAATAATTCCACTTAAAAAGTAAGAACTCACTAACAAAGTAGCAATCCATTATGAAAGCTATGCTAGGGCTATCATATCAGTCCTTACTCCTGTGTGGGGTTGTTATTAGTCTGAAGAGGCCAGTCACTTAACCAGCTAACTCAAGTCAGTAGCCTCTACAGCTGTAACTAACAGTGTTTAAAATACATTTTTACAACAGGTGTCCCCAGGTTATATCACATTGGTCTTATGAATTTTTTTATCTTGGCAGGCAAGCAAGTTTTGACACTTGGGAAGACATGCTATGGTAATTATTTTGGCTGTTGTGAAGGGATCTGTGGACAAGTAGTTCTAGTTGAAAGAGAGGTTTACAAGCCTCAGGAGGCCTTGTGCTTTCTGCTAGGCTCCAGGTAAAGACCTGAAGCAGAATTGCTCTGTGAGGACTGCTCAGAAGGAACAAAAGTTCTCTATGTATATCTAGGCTTGATGTTGATAAAACAAGAGCCATTGTTCTGATTACCTAGAATTTTCTCATATTATAATTTACCTAGTAAAGAGACTTTTCAAACTTTCAGGCAGTCAAAATTTACTGTTCCAATTACTGGCCAGCATGGATCTGTGTGGATCTTCGTTTCCTCAGCATTTGGAGATAATAAAAGAGTTATGATTTTTGACAACTTCTAGAAATTCTCTTTTACGTGGTTAAGGCAGCACTGTCCAGCTAAGAGCGGTGAGTTCTATGGGATCAGTACTTTACATCACATCGCTGCAAGATTTTGATCCAGTCCTGGCAGCTCAAGAGTTGTTTACTGTATTACCAACCATGACCTTGAGAACTCTAGAAAATATACTGTCAGAACAAAACTCATTTACTTACTGATAATCTTCAGCCAGTTTCCAAGGTAATTATATTCTGCCCAGAAAAACATTCACCTTGTAATCTCAGCTTTTTCTTCAAAGCTGCTTTAGTGTTGCTGTTACATTAGTAATCAGTTAATATTTTGTGTTCACACATGAATGAAACAATTGCTATGAAGCATTTGGATTGAAGATCCCACATAAATGTAAATTATTTGCCTAGAGCTAAGTGGCAGGTAACTTGCTGGCAATAAATATTTATTTTCATATTATTACATAGTTTTGAATGTCCTCCTTATAAATTTTGCTGTAGTTACCTCATGGCTGTGCAGGGACAGCTCAGCAGAATATTTTTTTTTCACAAAAAATGTAGGTTTGAGTTGAAACTGTCACTGAGTTCATACAGAATTTGTGAAATTATCATTTTTATCTCCCAAAATCTTAAAACATATTATTCTGACATTTTCAAACTGAAGCATTCATTTTCATTTTGTAATGACATTGTGAAAGTAAGTTTATTTCACTTTTTAAGTGAATTGGAAGTAAATTATAAATCAAAGGACTGGATAAAATAAGACATATCATAACTAACTGTATGATACAAGTATGTCTTTTAAAACTCTAGATACTTATTAAATGGTTTCTGTAMCTATACTGACAGTTCCAAGGCTCTCAAGATTATAGGTAATGTATTATTGCACTTAAACCAGTTAAGTGGAAAAAGTACCAGAAAATTAAATTGACAGCTCAATGGGCTACATTCCCTGCTGGGTTAACTATAGTGTTCCTTACATTATGTAGCGAACATGGCAACTTACTGTGTCCTGTAACTGCAGTCATAACTGTAAAAATCTTACAGACACACAATCTTGTACCCCCATTCTATTACAAGAACATAGCTAGTATGGGCACTGATATAGTAAATTAGTTAGGTACAGCTTTAAGCATTTTCTGAATTGGAACTATAATATTACATTTCTCTATTTTCTCTAGAATTGTAGATAAGAAATTGCAGAGAATAATACTTTGCCTCTTCAAAGCTTTGTTTCTGTCCCAATGTGTATTCTTCTTTTTCCAAGTTCATGTTGGGTAACTAATCAGCAGAAAAAAAAATGTTTTCTTCCCCTCACTATGAAAATGGGAAATCTTTTATTCCTCCTGTTATAGCAAAAAGCACCACCATACATTGTCCACCAGATAGTGCATATAAGTGATATCTTATTATAGTGTTATTATATATAACAGTTAAATACCTTGATGTTAATGTTAAAATTAATCAATGTCCGGTGTCATCATTTTACCCTTCCTAGTGGGCTACACACATGCCTACATTCCTATTCAAATTAGTGGTTGCATTGCATTTGTATTCTCTAGAGCCTTTGTCTCTCTCTTGAAATCCAAAGCTGCTGTACACCCTGCTGAGCTGGCTAGTTAGATCAGGCTAATAGCTGTTCTGTGTCAATACACAGCGAGATGGACACACCAGCAAAATCTATCTAGTGATTTATCATTCCTTCAGTTAATTATCATTCACAGTACCTTTGGGAGTAACTAGTGGCTTATTTAACAACCATCTTTTTTATTAAAAAAATTGAAAGATTTGTAAATGTCAGTCCAAGCATCCAGCACAGAACAAGAGGGCTTGTTCACCCACACGTCTTAYACAGATACGGGAAGGCTGCACTAATGATGTCGTGTAAAGTAAGAATGGCTACGCTAGTTTGTGTGGTAGGCCAGTAAGCGTGCTCAGCTGGAAGTAGACATGTACAGGAATCCAAGTGAATTTGTCCTGAGCTATGTTAATAAAAGATTTAATAACCTCAGCCATCTCCCCTGTACTCAACAAATGTGACAAGTGTGATTTTCAGAGTGTCAGCACTGATCTCTGTTCTTTCATTTGTGATAATAGAGAGAATTCCCATGGAATTAGTGTAATCAGCTTAATTACTGTCAGACATTCCTGGAAAACCCACTCAGTAGCTACTACTATACTATTTAATGAACAAATTGAATACTGGCAAACCAAATGTGTGTATTAGGTCCCCAGCCAGAAAAGGTAGATAGCCATTTTGTTACTAGACTATACAAATTCACGACAAATAACCTGACATACAGATGCACTGACACAGCATCATATCTCAATGTTAATCATATACCTTTGAAGGCTAAAGGAAAAAATACCATAATAATGTTTTGGGGACATTTACTATAACTACAAGACAAACCTAGAACTAAGTTTYTGAAGGGTTTTCCATTTCATAGGGCTCAAAATCACCCACTAAACTTGTTTTATGATACACCTTGAATTCATTTATCAGAAACACATTTGCAGTGCTGGCTTTTTCGTACACTTGAAACATTAATTTTTTYACAGTTCCAGAGCCCAACAGCAATTCTTTTTCCCATGGACTTCCATTTTTATTATTAAAAGTTTTTTGTAAGAAAGACCATATTTTCTGAAGTAACACTTAGTGTGGAAAAAGTTGAGCTGGCTTTATGGCTTGGTGATTATTTTGTGTTTTTTCCATTGCATTTCATGCCAAGAGAGAAGAAGAGAGATGCTGGCAATTTCACTTGGCATGTTTACTTCTGTCTTGTGCGGGGAGAATGCTAGTATGATCAATGTTCCTCCTGCTTTGTGAAGTAAGGCAGATTGTAAAGCAGGTGTCAAAGACAGGCATCCCCACAGAATGCAATAGAAGAATGCAAAAATGGTAAGTCAGCTTAGTAAATTCCACAAGAAACACTCATGAGTACATACAGCTCTAAAATTATCATACATATATCATGTTCTAACAATATAAGCATTCTATCAAACAGGATTAWGAAGTAGTGATTAGAAATATATTTTTAGTGCAACTAACTGTATTCTATGCATACATATTTAGTGTTGAGATAATTTGTTTAGAAATGTTCAAAACCTGTAAAGCCTTTGTGTCTTTTAATCTGGAAGCCAGGGTTCTTCAAAGTATGTAGTGTTAAGATAAGAAAAACACCAGATACTGGTTTCATGGTTTTATATTATTTGTGTACAGTCCATCCCTGTTTGAAGTAAATGGGAGTTTAGGCTCTGACTTCAAAGGAAAACTGATAGAAAAGGCAGTTGRCTGAGCTCATTATTTTCTGTCTGTCATCAGATTGTTGCTATTTTGCTTTAAGCAAAATACATTTGAACTTCATACAAATCAGAACCAAAACAAAAGAGAAGGCTATTTTGGCTGATTAGCRGTACTATCAGAAGAATTTCTATAAAAACTGTCCTGAACAAATCAAATATGCCAATGAATCAACTTTATGAAAACAGTTTTTTGGCATGATTTCCCATGCACAGAGCAAGTGTAATATTTCATTTATTTCTCGGGTAACAATAAATATTGTTGAGGTTGGTGGCCTTCTTCATTCCAGAATAACTAAATTCAGATACCAAACCCATATGCCGATCAGCACTTCTGCAAAGTGTTTTTTTTTTTGTGCAAGCAGCCCCCTTTGCCACCTCCTTACATGGCTAGCTTTTGTTACAGTTCTGAGGAAACCTTTACTTCTGCACAATGAAGTGGCCTAAGCTATAATTTGGAAACTTTAGAAACATAAATTAGATGTTGAAAACTATATTTTTGTTAGCTAACGCAGAAGTTCATAAAAGACAAGAATAAATACAGCTGCAAAAGGTTGGGAGCTTCCCTGGTGGGTGAGGTCTGTATCAAGACAGCTAAATTAAACAGGAGAATAACTCCAAACGAAGAAAATGAAGGTTGTTGAATAGTATCAATTAACATTGCATGGCATTTTCACAAGTGGCATGGCATTCACAAGTGTTTTTTTTTTAGTTTATTTTCAATCAAAGGAATGACTTTTTCATGGAAAGAGCAGTTTATGGAAAGAAAAAAAATGACACCGTATCACTTAATGTTAAAGGTAATCTTTTAAATAACATGCTTATCAGTGTTTTTTGTTAAGCTATTTTTTTTTTTATCAGTGACAGGGGTTTTCATTTACTAAAACCCTGAGTAATTAAACCTCAGGAAAAAACATGTTGGTTCTAGAAATAAGAATGCATAATGAACACAAATAAATGAAATCGTTCTAAGCACAATGCAATTGTTTCAAACTACGCATTTAGGATATCAACTGAGGATGGCAAATCCAGCTAGCTGGGGCCAAAAGGGTTGTGGGCAGGGGAGGAAAGGAAGTTGTTAGAGGGACATGGGTTAAAGCAAGGTAAAAATAARTCTTTCTTTATCCTGTTGCACCTTCCAGTGGATTTGATCAAGTACAATGTAATTTTGTTCTGCCTTCAGGGGCAGATGGGGGATGGAGAGAAGTGTTCTGACATGATTCTGACTGAACTTGAATCATTTAGATGATGTCAGTTCTCTCAGTTTTCATTGCTACACATTCACGTTCTCTAGTGTTTTTCTTAGAAGTTCAATTTCTGCAGCTTGTGGGATCTTAGCTCACATTTGAAATTGTTTAGCAAAAAAAAATCACAACTGTGGTTCTGAAGAGCAGAAAAACTKCACCCATTAAGAATGGAAAAATTGAAATGGGGTGTGTTTTACTCTGCTGTCTGGATTATAGATAGATATTTTCCTGCATCAAAGTGGAATCATAATAAACTTTTTCTGGAAACCGTAGAGGAAGGTGAGGCAGCCTACTGTGGATGGACAATTTTAAACACAGAGTGAAAAGCTGCCATAAGTGGAGCCAGACACACCTAGCTGTATTGCATTCCCAAATAAAAAAACCCTCATAATTTGCCTGTATTTAAATAAATGCCACTTCTTTAACATTATGTCGTATTTCTTAAGTCCTCTAGAGGACAGCTCTAGAGGAGGTTGTATCTTCTTTATCAGAAGGTTACATAGTTTCTAGTTTGACATTCCACTATAAGGCAAAATTAATGCTCCTCTGATATGTCATTTAGGGTCATTTTTTCTGCTACACAGGTACAGCACTTGGTCCACTCAGTGTCAATAAGGAATTTTAGATAATAGCCCAAGTCACAGTAACTGTTACAATACTGTCTATTTGCTGCAGTATTTATAAGATTTTCCTTGTATTGTTATAAAAGCTAGCATGTTATATGTATTTAGTTCACTACAACAATATTTTATAAGTCAGTCTGAAAGCAGAGGGTCGAGACAAAGTTGTGGGATTAAAGTTCCTACACGCAACTTATAAGGTTTTGCACTCTACAGTATATTGACTCAGCTTCTGTAGTATTAGGAAAAGAAGAAAAACCTCACTTCATAAATACTAACATTTCATCATCTTTAGAAGCAGTCAGCATTTATACACTTAAGTTTTAATGACTTCTAAAATTAAAATTAGGAAAATACTTTACTGCTTTCTTTTTGGTAAATATAGTCTACTGTGTTGATTTTTGTTTTACAGAATCTGTTATGTGATTAAGAATAAACCCAGGAA
This sequence comes from Rhea americana, assembly GCF_003343005.1. Classification (NCBI taxonomy): domain Eukaryota; kingdom Metazoa; phylum Chordata; class Aves; order Rheiformes; family Rheidae; genus Rhea; species Rhea americana. The sequence goes on from NW_028185261.1 coordinate 9,062,213, forward strand.
TTAAAACCTGTAACACAAAGCACTAAACAAAGTACAAGTGTCTACAAGGATGGGCTGTGTTAATAGTCAGTGTGGATAGTCACCATGTGAGGAAGCACTTAATGTCAATTTGTCAACTCTTTAAATGCAGTTGGCAGTAGTGATTTTCTCCTTTTTCTTTCTCTCCCACTGATCAATAATTATAAAAGGACCCAGTAGTCAATGCTTTGCAGGTGTTCTTTTGTAACATGAGAATATTAATTAGGTGTTTGAATCACTAATTGCTGTTTATTTCCTTGAGTTTCTGCATCAATTATTTTTTTTAATGCTTTCCTTCTCCAGACTTCTCATTGCTTTCTAAGTTATTTTCACTTGACTGCCTCTCTTCTGTCCTTTCCTATGTATATGGCCGTTTTTCTACTCAGTTGTTATTCAAACTCAATATTCACCAAATTAAAGTTGTAAACGTGAATATTTTTGCTGTAATATTATTTGAGGTTTATTTATTACTGCAGTCATAGAATTAATATGTTCTCTTTAATTTGTGCTGGTTTGGTTATAAAATCAGCCTAGGAATTGAGAGAAAACAGGAAAGAGTTTTTAGGTGGAGGCTGTTTCAGATAGGAATTAGGAGGGTACTAAAACATGCTTTAAAAACCATTTGTCCACAAATATTGAAGATAGTCAGTGTATCCAACATTCTCAATATGTTTAGTCATCTAGGAAAACACAGTATGGAATGAGGCAAATACAAGCATGAACAAAGACTGGGTGAATGCTGATATCTTGAGATTTTCAGCTTCAGAGATGGAAAAAGATACCAACCATAAAGACTACATATTGCTGAGGAGAAAATGTATTTATGTTTTAAATAGAACTCATTTTTCATAATTTATCTACCTCAGTGCTTGCTGTTTATTCTACAAAAGACTCAAGTAACAGAGTAATAAAGTGACTAAAAGGACCATGTAAAAGGCCATTAGCAGCTGAACTTTGTTCCTGTTGACTTCCGAAAAGCATGAGGCAGCTATAGTGGAAGTACATCCATGCTCCAGCAGTATCTCTGACTGACTCAGGGATCATGTGAAGCAGCCATGAAGGGAATGCACCTAGTGATGATTGATTTAAAGATGATTTATTGCCTGCCTGGCAGGAGCAGACATCAGTGTCTTGTCCACAGCACTATATTATTTACCTTAAAAACGGCCACTTCAGCTGCTATTTCCCATTCTAATAGCTTGAAGAGAAATAGCTTACTTAACCCATCACTCATGAATAAGATTTGCTGGCACACAAGTACTAGTCACCCCTTCTAGGGCTGGCAGTGCCAGAGTGTTGGGTTGGAGACAGTCTCATGGCTGGGGAACAATCGTTGTCTTTGCAGGCTAGCAATTAAGAACCTTTTAAAAAATGTCTAATTCAGAAATACTTTAGTGGTTTTGCAATTAGAGCAAACACATCTCTATATATGACTCAAACTACATACCTGTATTGATTACATGCCCTTCTTTTCCTGCTCCGGTAATGGATAACATGCCAAAAAACACTACATGGCAGCTTTGACTTTTAAATTTGCTGTTTTTCTAAACTTAATATTCCTAATCCTTAAATCCTGTGACGTGCTACTTTTAATGTCATTTCATTCTTAAACAGATGACTCCAACTGTTTCTCAGTATCACTCTAATCCTATCAGTTTTGTCCATTAAGTCACTAAGATGTGTTTGCCTACATAAACCTGCCAGAGTGTTGTTAGCTGGTGACTCCTAGAGATTCTTTTGTTACCATGACTCACTGCCTTATTTCTGAGCACACTGATTCCTACCTTCTCCATCATTTCACTTAGTTATAGGTTTCTAACTCTTCTTGACTTCAGGATTTATTAAGGGACTATTTGACTGATTTTAAGATCCCTCTGTTTAACAAATGAGCTGTGTTCAAAGAGATACGTGAAGGAGTGTAAAATTCTMAATATCTCGGATGGTAGGGCAGATTTCTAAGTCAAAACACAAGCTTAGTCTTCCTGCTACTCGAGCTGTGGTATAAACCTTCTACTGCTTTTGAAGTCTTTCTGTTGCCTCAGTGAATCCTTTAACCTTATTTTTTACGGTTTTTAAATATCAGAAATAGTGTAATGTTTCTCTTTCGTAATAATTTCATGCTTTCCTCATGATCGTTTATTGGTAAAAATCAAACATTTGCAATAGGTACTTGCTTCCCAGAAAATAGTAAGGTCTGGCTTTGAAATTAGTGCAAGCCTCAACACGTACATGGATAGCCCTTCCAGARGGGGACATAAGCAGATCTGTGTTGAGCTTTCAGTGTTTATCTTTTGCAGAGCTTGTTGCTACAGAGGAATTAAACAGGCTTGGTTAAGCAACTCAGAATGAGATGCTTAAAGAGTGCTGCACTGTGTCTCTCTGGAATCATTAATACRAGTTATTCCTTGGATTCTCCAGGTGGACAAATGTAGTCACTGCACTATTCATACCATCCGGGTCATTGATCAGTAGAAATAAGAATCAGGTTTGTGGTTAATGAGATTAAAAGGAAAAAAAAATCTGAGAGGAAATGTCACCTCTCCTCTTGCTGTCTAGTCTTGTTGACATCAGTGGGGAATTTGACCCTCAACAGTTCTTAAATTAATACTAGAAGAGACAGTGCGGACTCTTTTCCATGCTGCCTGTAATTCGAATTAAGTGCTCCATCCTCGGTTCCTTTCTATTTGWAACTTAAGTCCAGGTAATTGGGGCTTCTGAGTTGCTTTTGTTTAGTAATTAAACCATTTCTCCAACTTAGGCAAAGTTTTAGTGACTATGAAAGGAGGTCACACAAAAGCTGAATCTTTCTGTTCAGCTACCTATATTAGCATATTATGTGGTACAAAGAAATATGGATGTGGTCTGTCGCTCTTGAAAACAGTAACTCAAGTTAAGCTCGAGGAATCCAAAACATTTAACTCCCTGACTTTTAGTTCCCAGTTTGTGGGACAGTTGATATTAAAAGCGTGGCCATGCCTGTCCCTCGACAATGTCCCTCCTTAGCTGCCTTCCTGGCTTTAATGCACAGAAGGGAGGTGTCCATACTGCTAAACTGCATGCTGTACTTCTGAGCTGGCAGGCAGGAAAGAGTAAAATGAAGTGGAGAAGGCTGATTTAACGCTGAATACAGAGAAGACATAATGCATACTCAGCAGTGTGCAATGAAAAGAATTGCACAAGAATTATGAACTAAAGAGATGGTTTTTAACCTGCTTAAGGGTTTTATGCACAATTGGAGATTTATTGCACATATGCAGGGTGCCCCCTCCCTACTCAAAATTATCAAGTCGGGTCAGGGAGACCCTTGCAAGTCTAAAGTCAGATCTGTAAGAATCGAGAAAGTGTAAGCTATCTGTCCTGATTGCTTGAGAAATCATGATCCAGGACTGGAGATAAGGGATTAATAAAATCTTGATCCAGGACTGGAGATAAGGGATTAATAAAAAGAGGAAAGGAACTCCACTGGTGAATATATGTTAATTAAAGGCAAAGGAGCTAGAGATACAATTTTCAGGTCATTGCATCTCCACTATTCCCATGGCTGCTGTAGGGATTTAATCCTGATCTATCTTGAATGCACATTGTGAGGGTTAATTGGAATTTTTACATAAATCATCAGATATGAAATGTTCTAATAAATTATAACAGTCCTTAACAGGTATTAATTGCTTAGAAAATTAATAATGTATGAATACCTTTATTAAGAAAGACCTATTATATGTAAGTGTTCATTTTAACTCACTCCCCTAAATTTCAGCAGTAAACACCTAAAATTACACTTTCCAAGGATCAGCAAAAAGACAGGCCAGAAGCTAGGAAAGATTAGCAGAGTTAGGGGAAAAAATAATTGCATTTACACTCCATTATGCTTTAAGCTCCTAAAATTTACTTAGYGAAAAATCTTTTTAAAGCTGCTTTTGCATTCTCTGTCTTCTGATGCCATAACTTTAGAGATAGCACACTGTGATTTACTTGGCAATCAGGAAGGATAGAAAYGTTCTTTTCATTAAACTTCTGCCTGACAATTTGGGGAGGAATGGAGCATCCGGGACTTCAGAGAAAATACCACTACTGTGCTGGGCAGAAAAAAATGGAAAGCCGTAAACAATTTTTCTTTTCTGGCAAAGAAGGTTTAGTTTTGAAGAATTCAAAGGCAAGTGGTGAGGGCTTTCCTCCGTACCTGTCATTCTAAAAAAGTTAATTGAAGCACAAACTCTACTCCACACTCTGGCGCTGTCATCTCACTCGTGCCAGGCTCAGTCACAGGGCTGGGAGAGCTGAAACAGGCTGTGGACAGCCAACGCTATTTTTTCAGCACACTAATAAGCAAACAGGTTCTGTGGGTGATTCGTGTCTCCTGTCTCAGGGAACCTCGACTGCAGCAGAGCTACCCTGCAGCTGGGCTGCAAAGAAGGGCATCAGGTTCTCCAGCTCGGAGGCCTTGGAAAGGGGGTGCGGCCACCTGCTGCCCTACTGCTCAGCGCGGACATCTCTGTCCAGTGATGCTGCACAGAAGCTTGAGCAGAGGCTGTTAAGGAAGTCTGTAAAACCTCGGGGATTGAGCACAAAATTTGAACACACGGGGAACTTCACCTGCCTTGGCCTTTCTGTGTCCCATGCCTATAGAACTGGAGCAGTGCTTATGCTTGGCAAATACTCTAGCAGGAGTATTCTGTAAAACAAATACTCTAACAGTGAGAGGTGTAGTGGGCTCCACTCACTTTTGCAATGTATGATGAAATAGGAATAAAGCAATTAGAAGTAAACAATTACTGTCACTCTCTTCCAAAGAAAATTTAGACTGCAATGCTACCTGTGTGAACATGTAAGGAGAGAAACATACTCAAGGGATGAGCAATAGCTGCAGTCCACATGCTGCTGCCCTTCCCCATGGTTTTGAAAGACATGAGCAGAGTGTCTCTCAGTCATTAACTTGGATGAACTCTTAGAGATATTATAGCACATATATATATATTTTTTCTGAGACCAGTTCCCAAGAGTTGATTTACTCCAACTACTTTGGATATATTTAGTACAGCAAAGACATGATCTTCTGAGGTATCCCTGCTGGCTTTAAAATAGTAGTTTGCTAGTGTATGTATGTGCAAAGYCCCCCATACATTAAAGTTACACTGAGGACCAGATTTCTAGGACTTTGTTATACAAACTAAGACCTCAATGAAAAGAGAAGAGAGGAGAAAGGAGAAGAGAAATCATGCCTAGGRAGTGTAGTAACCAGATTCTTGAAGGAAAGTAGCAGACTGGAAATTAAGGTTTGAAATTGAGCAACTTCCTAAAAGTCTGAATGATCTGGCCATGCCTGTGATACAGACTATGCTCTCTGGGAACCTGGCTTCCTTCCATACATGCTGTATGGAAACTGGGTGCTGGAACTAGTCAGCTTTCTGGCATGCAGAAGTTCAGGCAATGGCACATACTGACAGCCAGATCATACCCATCTTGCCAGGCTGGGAACTGGGAGAAAGGGATATTCCACTATGAGAAAAAAATCTTTCAGCTAACATGACAGCTATTATATATCCTGTGGCTGTGCTTAATCTTTGCTAGAGAAAGCTTTATTTTAACATTCACTGTTTACTAACACCTTTTGCAACCATCATGCAGACCAAGCTGTTTAAAGTTTTCAGTCATTAGCTGGTTAAAATTAACTCTAGTAAAAAGCCCATGGTTTAGCTTGACAAACTAACACATAACTGAACACTGCAGACTGTTCAGTTGCATTGGAACAAGAGCAGGTACTGGGTAATTTTTCACTGTCTAAATACCACTTTCGAAGTAGTTATACATGGATGAAGAATATTTGTTTTAAATAACCAATATGTTTAAAAACCCTATTGTAGGCAGAGTAGTTTGTATTCTGATATGTCTTAGTGGTTTCAAACTGCTTCCTTTTAACCTCAGCTGGCCTGCCCTTCACTGAAACAATGTCAACTGTATCCTGCCCTTGTCCCTCCAAACCTCTGTGACAGAAAATAGCTTGAATAAGAATTAAGCAGACTTATCTCCCCATGGAAAAAGAGCAAACATGCTTCAAGAGTTCAGGTGTCTACATCTTGGGGACAGTTTAGTTTGACAAAGTTTTACATAGGCCTTTCCTGACAGCTTGARACCTCAAGAAATTTACTGCATAATAAATACTTATTTAGTGGGRGGACCTCTTTTAATCCTTTTGTACATCGTATTACAGAGACTACAGGAAGAAACAGCAGAGGCTTTGGACAAGAGTTTGTTATTGCAGGAAGCTGAAGGAATGTCTGTTGAGTCAGACCTGCTGAGAATCCAGCCCAGGGATTTCGGGAGCAGGTACAGCTGCCTTGGGTGGGTTGGGATAAGGTTTTGCAGTTYCTCTCCTGACAAGTAATACAGGTCATGTCAAGCAGGACTTGTAGGAGATTTGCAACCTTGCAATTTGTCTGAAATGCATCATCTGACACATGCTACTTTAGTATTTTGTATCACTGCAATTGATTACCAATTCATTTGACACAATTAATATGTTTGCAGTAGGTAAGGCCAAGAACTTAATGCTTTCATGTGTCCCAAAAGAAACCAAGAAATTGGCAGTGAATCAGACCCAGAATTCAATTAGTCTGTCAACAGTCGGTACAAGGTATTTCAGAGGAATATGTAAGACCCCTCCAGCTGGYGGATGAGGAATACACTTTGTCTTTTCATCTCTTCCAACACATGCTTTAGATGTCTTCCTAATCTAATGGATTTGGATGAGAAGACAAATTGGGAAGACCCAGAAGGTTTAACACCTTTCAGAAAGCTTTGTCCATAGTTATACTATGGATATGCTTGTTGTCACATTCTGACTCTCATTTGTCAGCCTTCATCATTTTCCTCTTGACAGTGAATGCAAAGGTTAAATGAGGTGTACAGTGTAAAGACTCATTAGTTTCATGTCGCTCTTCTTTAATTTAATTGACTGTTGCCTTGTTCTTGTATGTAAAAGTAGAACAGTCAGAAAGCTTCAAGATAATTCATATCTTTCATGTTCTTTTTTATATATGTATTAAAGCAAACAATTCAAGTCTTTTAATTTGTCTGCATGAGAGTTTTTTCCATTCTGTTGATTGTTTATCTTTTTCTGATTCATTATTTACTCCTAAACCCATTCTAATTAGTTCTGTAGTATCCTTTTCGACATGGGGTTACCAAGACCCTGATGCTGTGATCATGTGTTAGTTTGAATGCAAACTATGACAGATTTTCCCATCACATCATATCTGCCATTCTTTTCTTCCTCTTAAATGACTCATTTGCTCTTTTGGTCACAGATGCCCATTCAGAAACCTGCAGTGATTCTTCATTTTAAGTTTTAAATTAGTTTAGAYTCTTATGAGACATAGGATTAGTTTATTTTTTCCCTTTCAATCTACATTAGATTGCATATTGCAGTAATGAGAGAGCATGTGGTACTATGTCTGTTCGATCTAATCTGGGGAACTTCAGAGAGACCAGGATAGGGTTAGGTGATGCATCATTTTTAAAAGTCCCCTCTCTCTTCATAAACTGTGCCTTATGCTCTTGAATTATTTCCCAAATAATAGTCTCCTAGATAATTTCAACTCTTTTTCTACTGTTGAAGTAAACTTGGACACTAAAGGCAAGTAACAGTTTCTTTAATACTCATTTTTTCTACATACACGCTATAGTTTCAAGGTATAAAAGAATGCAAGAAAATTATGAGTTTGCATGATTGTTGGAAATCTTTTAAAGCTATTTTAATATATTATTTTTTGGAAGTATGGTAAATGTCCATCAGCTGTGAGTTTTTTAGAACCGTTTAAAACCTTATTTAAAGTATATATTTAGCAACTGCAGCAAGTCAAGCATTTTGTTAAGTGAAGATGTTTCAACATTTCTTTCAAAGCATGTGGCAAATAACTCCTAAGTAGTTGCCTAAATTAAACCTAGTGATGCTGCTTTATTAGTATCTTAATGGGAAGATTTTGATGATTTCAGTATTACCAGATAATCTGTACATATTGTCCTTGTTTGATACTGTCTGGGTATATCAGACTTGTTAAATCTTCAGTAATGTTTGTGCAAATAATATGATAAAAGATTTCTTTCAAGTAAAGAATTAAGTGCTTTGCTCTACATAGAATGAAGAATTCAGAAGCACTTCTCATCATGAACATACTATGAAATTCATTTGTAAAACAGGTTTAGCAGGACAGCRTAACAATTGTGCATGTAAGTACTTTCAAAATACTTGTATCAGGGAAGAGAGTTTTATGTTCATTTTCAAAGAATGACTTTGGCTTTTATTTCAAGCGCATTCTACTGCTGTCATKAACTCGAAGGTTAGTGAGATACATAAATGATACCACCTACTCATTCATGTGTTAGGAGGAAATTCTGTACAAGCATAAAAAAAGATCATTTAATTAAGGTGCAAGAATAAGAATGAGGACTAGAACTAGCCAAGAAGTAAGAATTCAGATTCTTACATCAAGTAAAGAGAACCACATGAACTTAGGCAAACCATTTTGCATCACTGTAATTCTGCTTGCTCTCCAGCTATAAAACAGGGATAATTTTAACCTGCAGGACTGGGAGGAAAAAAAAAAACAAAAAAAAACCTTGAAAATGCAGTCATTAACATTTCCACAGCAAATAGATATTACCAATTGTATATACTATTACAAAGCTAGCAGAATCCTACAATTAATTGTCACCAGGATTCTTGGCAATTAGGCCTAAACTTTGGATCCCATGTGCCTCCAAACCATCTTGGTCTGGACAGAGTTCAGGCACTGTTTCTAGCTCAGCCTCTGGCATTTTCAGAGAGGACAGGACCTGGCAGCTCAGCTCTCTCATATACTTAAATGACTCCTAGGACCTGTCAGGATGGCCCTTAGATGTCTCTGACTAGCAGTCTGTGTGATAGCTTTGACCTCCTGCAGCACTAGCCCTGTGTAGTAACTTGTAACCTTTAGTCATACAAGAATCATTGATCTTAAGATCTTTAAGAATAGCAGATATTAGATACAGATATTAATTCTAACTCTAAGAATATCAACCCCCTAGGATTTGTTGTTTGGAAGCAACATTGCATTAGGTGAAGTTGACTAGGAAAAGAAAGCAYATTCCTCCAAAAGCCAATATTTGGATAAGTCTATACCTAACCTTTCTTGTGAACTGGATCTACTGATTGCCTTAGATGAGCAAACTGCTGATGCTGCCCAGCAGCAATCAGCTATTCAGCAATCATCTGCTGTGAAGAGAAGTATCTCTAAACAGAGCTTCYTACCCAAATCAGTTGTTGACTTCCCCTAAGCAACCTTAAGAGAGGAGTTTTAGCTTCCTGGAGCCTCATTTAAGTCATGTTTGTACGTATCAAAGTGCTCAGATCTARCATGAAACTATAGCAATTGTGACTCTGAGTATCTCAGTGAACTTACTTAATCACCAGCAACAACTTGGACCATGATAGTCATATGATTGTAAATAGCTAAGGAAACTCTCACTTTCCTGCGGTTACAGATATTTTTGGAGGAGAAAAGGGGAGCTTTGCAGAGCTCTCTAGAAAGGAGGTACTAGGTCTGCTGAACCTTCCAGGTGTACAGCACATTTGTCTCTACCAGCTGACGCTTGCCAGAAGTGATGCCACACAAAGTGAAGTTAATCAAAAATAGTTCCTTCAGAAGAAACTATTTCACATCCTTACCTTTTTCCTCCTCTCCAATTTCCTGCAACAGCTGCAGGCAGCGTAGTTGTTGGTCTCGCTACCAAAATTCAGTTGGGAGCCTAATCACTGATTTGCAAAACTGATGCTGTTTGGTTGTAAAATGTCAAATACTCCTCAACAAACAGTAGCTTGTCTGCAGTCATCAGCATTGTGGCTTGGAGCACCATTCCATTCAGGCTGGCTCTCACCGGGTAAAAAAGATGGATAAAGAGATGAYAACGGAGAAGTTGTTACTTATGAGTCTGACCCCTTGTTCTAGGGTTTMTATGAGTCTCACCTGGCTTCCTTTGTGGTAAACCAACTACGATCAAGGCCTTTCAGCAAGAATATGGAAAAGCTGCTCACAGTACTGACTTAACTAATAGGAAGACAATTTGTGATCTAGAAAAGCAATGATTTCTGTGGTAATGTGGAACAGCTGGATAGATGGACTCAACTGCAACATAAGTACAGCTCACTACAAACTAAGCTCCTTCATGTAGACAGCCTCACAGGCTTAGCAATGGGTATTGCTAAGAGTAGGGAACATTCTCCTTCAATAGGTAAGATATATCTGAAAGCTGAACTGTTATAAAACTATGTGAATTTTCTATCTGGCTAATGATACTTCTTTTCTTAGAAGTCTTCTTGTTTAATTCTTATTAAAAATGCACTAAAATAGGGACAGATGAAGTTTGACTTTGAATTCTATGTGTTGTGCTGTTTTAGGTGAATCACCAGTTTTATACCACAAGAAGGTGAAAGTTACTTCAGTGATGATTTTTTTTTTTTTATCATCCATCAGTAGTTTGTGGATATCAAGTTTACTGCTATATGTACTCTTTTTCCTAGGTATCTTAGTAGGAAGCAGCATTCTGACCTCTTCCAATCTATTAAAATGAGGAAATCAATTAAGTATTTCCTTGCTTTGTATGTTTCAGGAGAGATATACTTAAGTTCATTATTTTAACATTCCTTCAATCTCCTGACTGGCTTGAGTTCTTATTTGTATGGGAAGCTTGTTCTTGTTTTGTTTTTTTTTCATGTGCAATAAAATTATCTTGTGCTTGATTACCATTTTGAAAAGTCCAGAAYTTCAGATATACAATACTAGATGCAATTTTTTTTTAAATGGCAATTTGAGAGAGAACTGCTACTAAAAAAATTGGACTTGAATGTAAATTGAGATGGTAAATCAACTAATTACTCTATACAAAAGGTATGTGGATAATAATAAGTCAGAATTCTATTAATGTTTTTCATCCAGACACAATATGCTGCAAGTATTAATTAGGCCTTGCTGTACCCCTTTAGGATAGCTCAATATTGTGAAATCAGTTTTTGTGTACAGTGAAAAGATGGATATCAAAGAGTATTTTCGGCCACAACTGTTTTAGTATTTGTGTTTAATCATCAGTCAGTATTTCCCCTCTGAAGTTCATTTATGTTAATACATATACATCGAGGGAGAACAAACTCTGAGATTAAAACTGAAGAGTTAACACTGAATTCCCAAGTTGGATGCTCCTCATATCTTTGGATGTATGAATTTTGCCTATTTACTGGAAAGCTCTTAAGTATATCTTACTGATCATAATATAATGCATATTCAGGGATTTTTAAAATACAYATTAATGATAACCTAACGCAGCAGTTCATGTGCTTTATTACACATCTCTTCCTTCCCCCCAGCTCCCCTCCTCCAGGAGTTAGGGAGGCTGTTTACATGCTATGTCCTTTTGGAGGTGACACAAGTTTTTGCTTGCAGCCGTAAGAGATGCTACACTGTCATATTGTTCATATATAAATATGTACCCAGGACACTTATGTTAATAGTGTGAACTATAAGCTAWTGTCTCTTGATAACAAGATGTTTCTGTTTTCAATGGAAGTAAGACCGAGCCAACTATCTGAGTGTTAAAAACTTGTTTGTTCTTGCTGAATATGCATCAGGATCAAGCTCTTATTCAGATACAATTTGGGTTGAAGGAACAAGCTCCCACCAACATGAATGTTCAAGGTTGTTATGTCCTACACTGACAAACTACTGTTTAACCATTAACCACTTCATTTTTCTATAGAAAAGAAGCTCATTGATTGCAGTGTAGATATCTAACCTGGAAATGTATTTGATTTGAAAACTACTTAATGAAACACTGGAAAACTCTGTATCCTCTCTGCTGTAACACAGCAATACTTGATCTATGTTTGATATTTTTAATTAGGGGTTGATTTCATCAAGATAGACCCTAATAAAGATATGAAATGGTGCATCTTGCTGGAAGGAGCTAGTAGGAACACAGAAAAGTGAACAGCAGAACACCTGCAGATCAGTCCTTGTATCTATTAACTCTCACAATGAGTACTTTTGGCATGATACTGAGAAGCTCAAATGCACATATGAGGTACCTTGTATCTTGTTATCCTGAAAAAACAGGTGCTTCCAAAGTAMTTCAGGTGGAACCTACAGTGTAATACGTTTGAGATCACTCCATTTTATGGTGAGTAAGGTGCTGAGTTCTTCTCATGGTCAAACCTCAGAAATGACTGCTTGCCATATCTAACCTGTGGTCAGTAGCATTACTTGCATTCCTCCATCCTCCTGGAATGTCTGTTTATCCTAGCCTCTTCCTAGGAAATAACTTTCGAGTAAAGTTCAGTGCCTACTGTACTCTCCCTCCCACTAAAGAATGAAAGAACTAAATGCACAGCAAAGAGTGGTAAAACAGGACATGGAATGGAAAGGGCAAAAATGAATGCYGCATTAATACATCCTTTGAAAACATCATGATGTTTCTTTACAGGATATTCCTGAAAAAGGAGTATATGAAACACCAACTTGACTTTCATGGCTGAAGACATTCCCCTTGCAGATCTTAAACTAAGATCAGACCATACCTTTCTATGAGCACAGCCTTTTGGAGAAAGGGCTGGTGCTGCTCTGTGCTTGCTTATTTCCCAGCTTCTTGCTAGTTTGAAGAAAATTCCTTTTTGATGGGCAGTCATGAAAGAAACTGAAATACTGGCTGAGAACTTTTTAATTCCAAAGCTTGAGTAACAGTGAAATGTTATTTAATGCTCTTTCTGAAATTTTAAAAAGAGCTTCACTCACAATATCCACTGACTGGACGTTTTTAACTTGAATAAACTATTGCCAAACTCTGTCCAGCTCACTTGAAATGAGTAAGGTGGAACCAAGCAGGTGGTCATAATCTTTCTTGATTGTAAATCACATTCCTTTTCTTTATATGGGAAGACTTGATGACTTGCATCTGAAACCCTGATATACCTAGGGACCCAAACCACACTGACTGCAGACAAGCTACTGTTTGTTGAGGAGTATTTGACATTTTACAACCAAACAGCATCAGTTTTGCAAATCAGTGATTAGGCTCCCAACTGAATTTTGGTAGCGAGACCAACAACTACGCTGCCTGCAGCTGTTGCAGGAAATTGGAGAGGAGGAAAAAGGTAAGGATGTGAAATAGTTTCTTCTGAAGGAACTATTTTTGATTGAACTTCACTTTGTGTGGCATCACTTCTGGCAAGCGTSAGCTGGTAGAGACAAATGTGCTGTACACCTGATAAATTCCTGGGACTTCCCACCCAGAAAACATATATTCTGAAACAGAGATGTAGACCAATGTCAGAGGATAGGTTTTAGATAGCCTTTGTGAAAGTTGCGATAATGCTGATTAAAATAAATATGTGCCTTTCCAACTATGGTATTGGAAAACAGTGRTTTCCACTTTCTCTTCTCCTTCTTTGCGTCCTGAATTGTTATAATGATGATTATAATAGAAAAATAATCTCTTTTCTGATTTTATTTTATGGGAGTCATTTAAGTTGCCATAAAGATGAAACAGCAGTTACCTGGATAACGCTAAGACTTGTGATATATACTATATCAAAGCATTTTTGAAAGTAGAARCCATAAACAGTGTTAAAATATGCAAAACAAACTGAGGAAATAATTTTCAGAGGTGATGTCTCATTAAATGATGCTGCTCCATTCTCGGCTCTGATTTCAATAGCATATCATTTTGTAGTTCATAACTTTTACTTTCTGATAGGGGATTTTATTAAGTTGCTTAGTAATGAAAATAGATATAAATTTTAGCTCTGTCATCCTAATTTAATTAGTTGCTTTACCAAGGGACTATTGGTACATTCTGAAATCGCATCCACGCTCTGTTCAATAGCAGGAGGCTGGAAGACTCTTCCTCTCCTGAGCATGCCTGGCATGGTGCTGATGCCCCTGTCTCACGAGTCTCAATAAACAGCATCTAGGTAAGGGAATTTGAGGGGGCAACTCCCCTCCCCTCTGCCAACAGTAGCTCCCATGACCATTGGCATAGCTCAGCACACTGCATCACAGGACACTTTTTGTCAGYATGCTTCACAGATTCATAGGTCACTTATGAAGCCTCAGCTTGCCCCCTMACCACCAAGGCAATGGGAAGGGGCTCTTCTGAGAAGAACTGTGTCTGTTCCCCAGCCTGCTGCACTCTGGGGAGCTCTTGACATCTAAAGGCAGGTTCTAGATTTGAGTATTTCCTCGAAGGGAAAAKTAAAGCATTGGAAATAGTTTAAACAAATAGCTCTTCAAGACAAATATTGTACTTGAAGAGTGATTATGGAAGGYTTTGTCATCTTGGTATCAGCATGATAGTGTTTTGTTTTTTCTTTTTTCTTTTTCTTTTTTCCCCACCTAAGAGGATCTGTGCAAAACAGCTATTTAGCTGTCCAAAGTGAAAGCAAGGATCAGAAGGCAATATAGTAATTTCAGTAACTTGTAACTTCCCTAAGTCCTTTCATATTAGCAATCAATTTGGTTTTGCAGTTCTCTTTCAAATAACTTTGTTTACTACATTGTTTACCAATCAAATTATGTTGCAGATCCATTATGCCTGTACATAGAAGCAAGGGAACTGGTGTGTATGAATACAATGGAAACTTGATTGATCAAGCAAATCTGCAGTGATTCTCTCATCCTGTATTCTCTTTTCTTCTCTATTTGAGTAGACTCTTATAAGACTTGTTTGAAAGATGCATAAAATTTAGATGTCCTTCCTGGTTAAAGGAAAATATTTTAAATGGTTGTTTTTAGCATTCAGATATTATTTGTGTATTTACTTTAAGATAACTGCCTGGAAAAAACAAGTAAAGATGGATTTAAAGACAGGTAAGAGGATAAGAATAGGATAAAGAGTAGAAATAAATGAAATAACATACTGGAAGAAATATCATGCAATTTGACCACTGTGATGAACTAAGATAAGCTGGTACAAAAATTTAACATGCATCGCTTCTCTTCAAGTATTACAGTACATTAAAAGTCCTAACCCYGCATTGTTACAGTTCTTTCAGATGTGACAGACCCCATATCAAGGACCCTGCTTCTCCTTTGACTATAGGTCCCACCAAAAGCCCCTACTGGAGGGGAGGGGGCAGTGCCTCTGCCTTCTTGGCACCCTCTGTTCACCTGCGCTGGCTGAGCAGCCCAACCTTGGCTGCTCCCTGATTAGGATAGCTTGTGTACAGTAGCCTTCCAAAAAGCTTTAAGTCTGGGAATACATCCAACACTGAAACTGATTACAAGATGTGTTCTCCCTTGCATACACCTAACTTCGTGTGTCTGTGTGTGTGTCTGTGTGTGTGTCTGTGTGTGTGTCTGTGTGTGTGTCTCCCCACTTTCCTGATCTGTGATAAATCACATAAACAGTCCATAGGGAAAAGTAATCATGGTATACTGAAGAGTAAGTAGTAGTAGTATTGAAAAGCTACAGTAGTATAAGGATGAGAGATTATTTTTGTAGAGCACTAGTATGCTGGAAAGCATAAACTTTTGAAAGCATGGACTTTTTTCACTTCTGCAGCAGAACTGGTAAATCTCAAACAAAATACAGGCAGATAGCAGCTATTCTGAGATTAAACCCCTTAGGCTGAGGGAGAAGGATGATTAAAATCTGTGAAGCAGAGAAGCCTGACAGCAAGGAGAGAAATAATGGAGTAGTTAGAGCTATAGGACTGTAGGACACAGAGTTAGCACCTGGGGAACAAAAGTAGGCAAGGTATGACAACTATTTGCACTGAATTTGAATTTTAATATGTACTGTAATTGTTTATTGTTCTTCCTAGACTGATCTTCAGAAAGTAGCTCAGGATCAGGGCTGAGATACCAGAGTTGGAGTGGTTGTTTCATGGAAAATATTTTCTTGTAGGTAAGAGTGTTTCTATCTACGCTGTTTGTCTCAAGATCTGATCTGTATTGTATGTTAACTCTTTCTACAGAAAGTCTTTATTACTTGAAAGACTTTCAAGTAATAAAGACACTTGGAAGACATCTGAAAGGTCTTTACTAATTGCTATATGTGTGTGTGTGTATGTGCTCAATACAGCATTCATGCTGAACTCTAGGCGGAATATCAACAAATATGCACACAAATGGTGTGAATAGAAACCTTTCCTGTTGTGTGGTTCATTTAAAAATAGTAGCATTTTACTGCAGCAGAAGAAAGGTCTTGTAGATCTTGTAACTGTTATATATTTGAGTTTACATATTATTCTGTTTCAAGCAGCAGAAGATACTCATATATTTTTAGAATTACATTTATGGGAGAGACAAAAACCCTCTGTTGTCACTTGTTAGGAGTCTTGGGAGAATTAATGATGGAAAAAATGGTACTTTATTCCTTGTCTGACAAAACAGAGTAGGAAATAATGCTTTTCTTTCATGATATTAAAGATTACTCTGTTTATTAAAGGAAAAAAAGTCAGGTGTAAAAGCAAGTACAGAACCTGTTAGGTCCTCCTTAACTGTTTTATTAGTAGACTCTTGGAAAACAGTCAAGTATCTTTTTGCTAAAAAGCTTGTTACAGATAAAGGAGTTGCTGCCCTTCAGCTGAGATGGTGTAAATGACCACAGAAAGTCCTTAGCCTATTTTAGTGCATAAAATAGGCTTCCTTAACATACTTCTACTTCCTTTCTGGACAGCACTTAAATATGGAAGTATTTTTAAAATTTTTGGGTGATACTTGGAGCCAATCTAGATACTAAGCTTAAAAATGATACTCAGTCTCTGAAATATCAGTGGCACTGCTGATCAGGAAAATTCATTTGTTCTTCAAATGCAGTTTGGAGATCTTGCCTCAGTTTTGCAACAAGCGGCCTCTCTCACATCTTGCTCTGTTGGCTTTTGGGTGCCCTCCTTTCTGGTAGCTGGGTAAGGTGCCATGTGTTCCTTTCACCCTCTCTATCTAGGTGGAGAGGTAAACTTATCTGTCATCTCTGATATCTGTGGTGACTTATTTCTGTTTGTCTTTTTTCAAAGAGGCATTAATTCCTATGTACTCACTATCTCAGTTATTTAAAGGGTTTTTTTCCTTTAGTTTTGCACATCCCATCTTTTTGCCTTCAGCATTATCAGTATTCTAGTTTTGAGTTTTGTATTAATAAACATCTGTACATTACCAACAATGATTCATTATTAGAACTGCTGAATTATACCTTGCTCTATTAAACAACAGGATATGATACCAATAAAGCAATCTGACACTCAATACAGTTCCTTTCAGTATGGATGGTAATATTTTAAAATGACTTTCAGCTCTCCCATTGAATTAGGGAAAATGAGGGCCAACTTGGTTGTGACCTGCTTAAACTTATGCCAAGTAAATTACAGCCTACAATATTTATCTAGTTAAACAAACTTGACTTTGTCAATCTGCTCCTTAGCTGAGATATTTCTCTAGCATACCTGTTCCAGGAAATCAAGAACATTAAATGATTGCCAATTTAAAAAACAAAACACAAATACAAACAAGTGTGAAAGACCTTATCAGTGCCTTTTTTCTTTTTGGTCAGCAGGACATGCTTCTGTTCTTGCTGAGCTTGTCTGTGTCATTTCACAAGCCTTTAGTTTATTTGACATCACAGAAGCTACAGTGAGGCCAGTATGAACTTGTTTGTTTACTTTTTAAATCCTCACATAACCTATATTTTTAATGCATTTTTTTCTCTGACATCTTAAAGATCAGCACTTTGCTGCCCTAAAAGACATAGGACTGGGATCTTGTTCTATAATTGATGAGTGGGGGTTGGTGCCCCTTGTCCCACCCTGTGCTAATGGCCTTAAACTTGTAGGCTCTGATCTTAAGATATATTTCTGGCAGTCACAGTGCATATTTTATTAATGACAGTCATCTGATTTTTTTTTTTTTAATCTAATCATTATTTAAGTGCCTGCCTCTCACTGTTGCTCGCTCTTGGAAGCAAAGGCTTTCATGATGTTTCTTCRTGTTTTCTGTGTTAGCTATTGCTGTCATTTGTGGTAATGTTAAAACTACATGCAAGCCTGCTGATTTTGAGGTCTGCCAATTTTCTCACCTTGGACTGTGTTGGTTCTCAGTTGCATGTGGAACATCAAGGTATTGTCCATCCTCTACAGYTTTCTGCTGGGACTGGATAACTGCAGCTGCTTGAACAATGCTAGCAACTGGCTAAGATTTGGGATTACTGAAAGACTYGGTTCATAAGCTTTTGTTCACAGTTCCGGTCATAACCCAATCCACTATAGGAAATCAGACTAACTTCTCAAAGTTGCACAGCTTAAATAGGYTACGTGTTCCCGTATAGTTCTACTTTCCTTTTTTTTTTCTGTGAGGTTAAAAGACTACACTCATACATTTCAAATCCATATGGGGTGCATTGCTCAAGTCATTGTAATTCAACATTGTAGTAAACTCACTCKAAGTAAACAGTTTCTTATGCATGTGTGTTTAGCAGTTTTTAATTGCTATAAGGAATAAGGTTATACTCCAAGAGGGTTTTATAATGATAGTGCAGATTTCAAATTTCAAAATTTTAAACATCTTCCTGTTRTTTTTTATACTATCAGATTTTTTTAGCTGTTCCAGAGCTTCCAGCTGTCCCATTCTTCACATTAAATTCTATTCTATTTTTATTATTATCCAGCAATATTCACTCTGTCCCATACACATCACAGAGTGAACTGTGACTACTCCAGTTGCTGGGAGTGTGTAAAAGGAGTACATCCTTCTCCCATATAGCTCCCTCTGGTGCCACTTAAAGATCAAATCCCAAAACTTTGTCACTTTAGCTGATGCTTTGTCACTAGCTGATGCTTTGTGTAACTGTCATGAGCTCTATCAGTGAGTAATTTCATACTAGAACTATACCACATCTTGGTATAATTACTAGCAAGACAAAGCTGTGCCTACACTAGGACCTGTTTACTAACASAAGGGAAAACTGTGTTTTACTGGCACCACTTCCTAATATGTTTTCCTGTATGCTGGCAAAACTATGCTTCTATGTTATTATAATGACCACCCTTAAATAAAAGAGAGAGAGAAAAATCTGCTAGTGAATGTATGGCTTTTGCTGCTATAACTAGTTTTGTAGATGCAAACATGTTAGTCAGAATACGAAGTCAGAGCTCTGACTTCGATAGCCTGTTATGTGTCTTCTATAAATACAGCTATGATAGGGTATCTGATTTGGTGTGGAGTTGATTCCACTATATTAGTAATGATTGCAACCAAGTTAGGACTGCTTTCTTGACATGTTATGCCTAGTAATATATACAAAATATAGGGCTTTTATGGACACAGCATGTGTGAAAAATGATGCCTCTTGGGGATGTTTCCTTTGTTKAATAACAATACCAGTAATTAATACCAGTAAAACTTAAGTAGTTTAGAAGAAACCTATTCTTAAGTTCTGCTTTTTGAGCATTAAAGCATAGTGTTGATGAGTTTAGGTTTCTATCATTTACAGATAAATTGGAATTTTAAAGAAATCGTAAAAACAATAGAGATGCATTAGAAAATAATTTCGTTTATATTACTACATTTAAAGTCACCTTTTCTTCAACTACAAAAATGTTGCAAAGTCCAAAAGAGTTGTTAAAGTCTTTCAAAGAAGAACAAATCTACATACTTRAGTATTCAGAAGGATTAGAAAGGTTTTAATATTGTGAACATTTGAGAATTACTACTGTACATTTTAGGTTTTCACAGAGATAGGAATCTGAGTTTTCTTATTATTCTGAGGAAGAGAGGGTTTTTTTCTTAAATTTGAGTCCTATGTTTTAATGGCTTAAACTGCCATTTTAATTTTCCTAGAGTGCAGACCAGTCACTTCCTACAGGATTTCTGTTTTCATAGCTTGTCTTGGTTATCAGGAAGTTCAATGACCTTTGATAAACCGGAAAGGATAGCAATTTCTGACCTTTCCCCTTTGGGGGAACATTGCCATGTTTCAGCACTTACCAGACTAGAAGGGATTAGAGCAATAGCAATCTCTTTGAATCTGAAGCTAAGCTGATAGTACTTTTGCAGGAAATACTAATGGAAGACTTGCATTTTGGTTTTAAAAAAGACTTGATAGACAGTAAGAAAAAGTAGGGTAAAGCTATTTAAGAGTAGTTTTCAAGCTATGACTTAAGCAGAAACAAATCAAGTTATGCAGATGCAAAGTTGGCTAGCTTTATTTTCTATAATTGCTTTCAGGTACCTGTATTTGATTAGGAATGGAAGCCTTTCTCTTTCAAATRTAGTCACTAATTTCCTAAAATATTATTTAACTTTATCACTCTCAAGGTTTAACATACRTGAAACAGTTCATGAAACAAACACTACCAATTTATTTACCCTTTTTGAAATGGATGAACTGGAAAGAAAAACYTTTTTATTGCTTGAAAATGGCCAGTGCAATATTCAGCCATATGTGGAACATGTTATTAATTATGCAAAGATGCATGTCATCATACAATTCTGGATTTTCTTTAGTGGTTATGACTGCTATATTTTCATGAATATGCAGGGAAAATCTTATTTTTTCCTCTTAGTGTGGTATGCAGTCTTTTACATTTATTTTAGGTACTTTTTTA
The DNA here is from genome assembly GCF_003343005.1 of Rhea americana. Lineage (NCBI taxonomy): Eukaryota > Metazoa > Chordata > Aves > Rheiformes > Rheidae > Rhea > Rhea americana. Next base: position 9,082,851 of record NW_028185261.1, read on the forward strand.
AAAAAGAAAAGAAAGAGTAGTCTTTCTGGACATAATGAGATATTCATTCATTTCATGTTCAAGTTCTTTGTTCTTTTTGCTATAGTATCTGAAAGTCATAATCTGTAATGTTTTCTCATAACATTGTCATGTACTGCTGTACTATTCCATTAGAAAGGAGCAGGACTGATTTGCAAAGGTTGCACTGGATACTGTGACATTAGGAATCGCTCCCAGCTGTAGCAGGTGCTTTTTTTTTTTCTTTTTTTCTCTGATGGGTTGTCACCTTTTTTCTACTTCTTTAACTTACCTATTCATGTAATGCAGTGACAGTTACAGGATGCCACAGACTGAGATAGCTGGATTTTATGCTGAAAGCGTTTGTATTAACTCTCAATTCTCCTCCAAATCTCTTCAAATGTTATGGGACACTACTTGTGAAAACCAGGAGAAATAATTGAGTGGAGGCTTTGCCTTGCTACTGTGGAAATTAATGAGGTGTATTGTAAACACTTCCAACAAATGAAACAAGATTTTTTTTTTTGGTGCTAAGTTGTTGTTGTCAGGGCTTTGAGGACAGCAATAGGCTCGGCAGCCTCTTTCCCCTAATCCTAGGGTTTTAGCTGCCTGTGCTCAAGGCCAGTGTGCAGCCCTAACCTTGGATCAGACTTCTGTGAAAACAGTTATGAGAGAGAGCTGTGAGAAATCTCATCTGGGTCCTTTGCTGCTTTTAAGCTCAGGCCCTTGGTCCCTGCCTGAGCTGCCCTGTAGCTGGTCTGTCTGTGCTTGGTCTTGTACGCTGCTGATCCTGACCTTGCTTTGCTGACTGAGCATCTTGGCTTTGTTGGTGACTGCCAGGTGAATCTTTAGTGACAAGGCAGGTCCAGACTCCTGGCTGACCCAGGCTGCCTTGCTCACTGTGCTAAGGTACTGTGGGGCTGCACCCTGGCTGGTGCAGCCACTTGCCCCTGCCGGCGTGGCACCCTTGGCTACTGGCTCGGCTGYGCTGGCAGAGCAGCCCAACCCCAGCTGCTTTCTGACACAGATTGCACAGGCACGAATTCCCAATAAATGGTTCTTCCTCAAGGATGACCCGAGTTGAAAAGCTCTGTCAGTCCTTTGATAGCTGAGCAAGCTGCTCTGAGAGAKAGGAGTCAGAGCTTTTTATAATGCCCGAGTGAGTCTGAATTTTGTTGAATTACTTGAGGTGAAATTTAGCCAGCAACCCTTAAGTTTTATTTCACATTTGTAAACCATCACATTAGAAAGTATAAAAGATGAACAAGGTTTACTTTAACTGCCATTTTGATTTCCCAAAAAGCATTGAACTATCCATAAGTATTGAACTTGTTTTAACCCTCCCCAATTCTGTTTAATAGTTGTTTTTTTATATATAGCCATATTTATGGTGTGCATTTGGCAGATTACAAAATGATTTCAACTTACATCCTCAAAAGCAAAAAATATGCTATTTTTAAAGCATTTCTATCCTAAGATCTCAATCATTTTTATAAACATTGATGAATTCAAGTTCATAGCTTTCCAGTAAAGTAAGAAATATTCCTTCCAAAGTGAGGAAAGGCTGGAATCATTTACACAAATGATGAATGACTTTTCATAATTAAGGTGTTTGGGATTTCATGTTGTTTCATGACCACCTAACAAATCTAGAAGTGTACTTATGCCAAAAGTGGCCTGTCCTGTTTCCTAATTTTGGACACTTTTCTTATGCCTCTCCTGTTTTATCCTCTCTATTGCTTTGGCTGTCTAGTAAGCTAGCTAATATTTTCAGTGAACCAGCTCAGGAATTAGCTGTGAACCAGGTTAGGTCCTTGATCTTGCTGTGAGGCTGCATGAAATCTCATCTTTAGAAAATGTTTTATTTCCAGTTTTGCAACAGACTTCTTGTATGACTTCTAACGAATCCCTTAAGCGCTCTCTGTTTCTAGTTGTAAAAAATGAGATAATTATATTCTCCAACCTTTTTGGTATGTGAAGATTAATTTATTAATGTGTGTGAGATGTTCATATCCTACAATTATGAAAGCCATGGAAGTTTGTAGATCAACTCTTCATACGTTTGAGGTTTCATCAGTTCACAGCCACAGAAAGATCATTTCTGTTAAAATGCTCAGTAAGCTGACACCCTCACAACGTTTTAATGATATTAAACTGTAGTTCAAAAGGAACATCAATCTTTAGTCCATTGTCATCTTCACAGTGACTGTGTTTTAAATTCACTCAAATCATTGTAGCAGAGATCATGATTCCTGCAGGTTCCAAAAGGAATCATATTGTTACTGTTGCCAATACATGAATGACTATTGTGTATATATTCTAAATGTACATGCAATTCTGATTTTTGAATGTTTGAAATGTATAATGATTGGTGGGCCATCATAGTTTAGGTAATGAGCCATTAGTGCGTATGTGCTGGAATCTGGTGATTCAAATCTTGGATGGTTTGGTAGCAACAGCAAGTTAACTACACTACACATTCTCATGGTCTCATCTGCACAATTGCATGGGGATAATAGGAAAATCTAGTTACCTTAATGGTGGTTCCTATTGCACAGTGCTAGCAATGACAGTGAAGAATGAGCTGTCAGCTGAGGCTGTCTGCTCTCTAGTTCTGTAGAGAAGCTCACATAGGCTTCATTATTCTTTTAAGTGACTTTGTCTACATGCCTGTTATGGCCCCTCACACTCAGAGTGGCTGACACAAAGATGTGAGTGTTGCCTGCATCTGTGGGCCAAAAATAGGATGATCAAAAAAAGAAACTACTTGAGAAAAATATTTGGTGTTCACATGAAAAGAGATAGTTCTTCATTCTGCTACTAACAGAAAGAGTCGCTGCCACTAATCTCAGTGGCATATATTGTGGCACTGACTGACTTACGAGAAATGCAATAGAAGTTGTTACTGCATGGTTTAGTAAGAGCAAATTGACTATGTAGCAGTAAACTGCTTAATGATTACTGGTTTAACAATCCTCAGTATCCAGAACAGAAAATCTTATGCCTGAGTTTAAGGAAACTTGCTGAGCGGGACAGCTTGCAAAGCTTACAAATAAGGGGGGAGAAGGAGGCAAAGAGGTGTGGACACCAAGGCCTTCATCTTTTAAAGAATGAGGGGGAGGAGCTCTGTCAGCATGCATTGATAGATATTAACTTCAGTTGGACTAAGTGAGAGCACAGCTAACAATTACTTCTGCRGTATCAACGCTTCTCCACTGTATTAAGATTTGTTTGTAATGTAATGTTATTGCCAAGAAGATTCCAGTATCTTCTGTGCTAGCAGAAACTAACCTAAACTAATGACAAAAACCCTGCAAGCTTTTATGAAAGCATGTATCCTAGTGAAAGTAATGGGAATGTTACCTATTTAAGTGTATGTTCACTAGAAGAAAAGGGAGRTTGAAGGTACTTAGTCCACTCCTTAGGCGGAGGTAGCTGTAGAAAGAATAGGTCTTTGATTCTGTTTTAGCCTATGCTAGGTTATGATTGTCTAGGTTGTCTTCTGCCTGCCTTTTTTTTTTCCCTCATAAAATTAAAGTATTGGGTGGATGCTCTCTCTTGTATATGTTACTAGTGGTATGAATCATTGCTTATGAATCTCAGTCCTCATGTTTATCTTTGACTTTATATAGGTATGTTTCTATTTTAGGTTAATATAGTACAACTAATTAGTCTAAAATCTTTTTATAAAGACTTATGTTATTCTTGCCTAAATCCTTCAAACCTACAAATGAAGTCCTAGTTACTTTGTTTTAAGACTTTGTGTTGTCTGCAGCTGTTCCTGCTGGACCTCTGAAAGGGGCAGTGCACCTTAACTCTTCTCCTATAGTGGCCTACAAGGTTTCAGATATTGCCTATAATGTCTATAACCTGGCTGTATCAAACACTTGTTCACCTGGAAATCAATAATTTGGTGACTAGAATCAGTGACCCAGGCAATCTCTTGGGTTCTGTGATTTTTTTTTTTTTTTTTTTTAAGCTATAGGAAAGACCAAATTAATTTCAGAGAGAATAGGACCATTCTGAACTTTCACCTGAGCTACCACTGATTCAGATGAGGTGATTGAGTCCTTGCTTGGCCTTGGGAATCTCCCAAATCTGCAGATGTCCTACTTTGAGTGTTTGAAAAGTCTTAGAAAAAACTGCTTTAAACAGTCAGCAGAGCCTTCAGTATTGCTTTCCAAAGACAGCTGGCCTGCTGGCACAGGCCAACTGCTTCCAGGGCTTGCTGTTGCTTTTTTTTTTTTTTTTTNTTTTTTTTTTTTTTTTTAAATCATTATTATTACCTTGCCCTACTCTGAAACTTTGATATTCCTCTGAATATACCCTGAATGCACAGAATATTTCCTACAAGTCCCACTACTTACAAAATTGCTATCCTTAAAAATTCTTCCTGTAAAAGCTGCTTGTTTCAAAAAGCTGCAAAAGCTAAGGGAACTCTAGAAATTCTTGCAGCTGTATAATTGGTCCTGGGACAAAATTACTATAACATTATTGGATGTAAAATAGGGCAGTTTAGGTAGTGATATGGTAGGTGCACCACAGGAATTTGTGGCACAGGAACTGACAACAATCCCTCCCCCATGAGCATCCGCAACAAATCTGTACAGATGGAGCAGTTGGCCGTTTTCCACCAATAGTGAGTAACCCATTTTTCTGTGCTGATTGATTGCCCTATGTTGCTGTTGTCTTGCTCGTTTCTTTTTTTTAATTTTTTTTTGCCTCCTCACCCCCTGGTTATTGCTGGCAGAAAGGTCTTCACTACTAACAGCATAATTTGTCTAGTCTTGGCATTAATTTTAATATTGAATGACAGTTTAATACTTCCAACTTTTGCTGACCTTTAGTTTTGTGGCAGATTATTTCTAATGTGTATGTTAAAATATCACTTAGCTTTAATAATTCCCTCAATCTAGGTTTAAATTCAACACAATATGCAAAAATAATTTTTTACTACTAGAGACTATCCTGAGTGCAGCTCTTGCAYGTAAGAAAATTCAGCACGGAAATGATGTATTGGAAAGTTGCTGATACAACTTCTATTGACTTTTTAGAGCACATTTTAAAGCCTATTCTTCATTCAACTTTCTTAGCAACACATCAAAATACATTTAGTGACATCTTTTTTGGAAAAATGCTCTTCTACTAAGTCTTCATTGAATAAGCTACATAAAATTTTTAGTTAATAAACAAAGGCTATCCTGAACTAAATTAGTACTACGTAAATTCTGCAACAAATGGTTTTATGTATGTTGTGTATTTATTTACTGTGCCATTAACCCATACTTCATCATACTTCCTAACAATTTTAGATTTTTTTTGAATTTAATTGGTGCTGACTCTGAAAGCTTTCCTGCTCACCTATTATTATTATTGTTATCTTAATCTTTCATTCTCTGCTGTAGTAGGAAGTGAAATTTTAAAATCAATAATATATTTTTTTAATATTCTTTCAGATCTCCATAAATCTCAAATTACAAAGCATTCAAGGGTAGGAGTGAGACAGTACAAAAAATCTTTATTTCCTGAATTATTTAAAAATAAGTAAAATTCTGCTGACACTGTGCAACATCAACATTACTGTTAAGAGGATGGAAAGATAAAAATCTATATAGTAATACCCTCAACAGCAGTTTCAGTTAAACAGGGATGGCTTTTTCTGATCTCATTCTATTTAACAGAACACACTGGAAAAGTCTGATGCTACTTTGGTTTGTTCAAAGCGCTTGGTTCCGAGTGGCCCAGACCAGGGAGGGTCGCTCCGGGCGGCTGCGATGGGCGCTGTGTCCGCACCGACGCAGCGCCGTGCTGCTTTGCAGGCCTGCAGCTTTCGTAGCTGAGGGAAACAAATGGTGYCTGGCCTGAAATTTAAGTACAGGTAATCTCGCAGCAGTAACGCTCTGGGCAGTATTGCTTGCATACTGAAGGCTGTGCTTTGGGAACGATGCGTGCGCACGCTGAAGGGCTGCCAGGCGCTTTCTAGCACAGCCGCCAGGCCATTGGGCTCCTTCAAACCCTTCTGGGCCCCGTGCTCGCCCCGGGGCCCCGTAAGCCCGCCGGAGCCGCTCTGGGTTTGCTTGCAGGACCGTGGCGTGGGCCGCTGGGCCGAGCTCCCCGTGAGGAACCTCGCCGTCTCCCCCTTCCTGCGCGCGAAGAGCGTCGCGGGAGGCCGCACGGAGAAAATGGCCGGGGCCGCCGGCGCGCGCAGGTGCGGAGCGCGCAGCGGCC